>NW_026056382.1:0-3420 GCF_023757985.1 Alternaria ethzedia | reverse complement strand
GCTCTAGATTACACTTAATTATAAGAAAGTAATTACTAAAAATAAGAATAATTATAAAGTAGCTAGATATCTAAATATTTTTTCTAGATTAAATTAATATCGTTTTTAAACTTATATATTTACTATCTTACTAATAAGTACTATGTTTATAATAATTAATATTAGATTTATTTCTACTATAGCTTTAATACTATAGATTTAGGTATATAGAAGTAGTAGTATTTATATACTACTTAGTACTTAGTACTTAGTATTTAGGTTTATAATGTATTATGTTAATATATTATAGGTATAACTACGTATATACTTATAACAATAATAATAACACTAGCTTATCTCTTTCTCTTTCTTACTAATACGCTTTACTAATCTACTCTTCTATATTAATACTTACTATATCTATATTTTTAATTCTTTATTATTATTCTTTACTATATATTATTTAAGTTACTTATTATAAGTACGCGCACTAATATTAGTTAGCTAATTTAATTTAAAGAAGAGAAAGTCTAAATAGAAAAGTTTATTACGTTTATAGAATAATTATCTTTACTTAAGTATAAAGGCTTAAAAAGTCTTTAAATAGAGCGCTCTAGTAAGCTATAGTAGACTAAATAAGTAACTACTACTACTACTAAAGCTCTAGATTAAGGCTACTAGTAAGGCGCTACTTTATAGTAAATAGATTTTTTACCTTTTATTATAGAAGGCTTTTCTTAGTTCTAAAATATTTAAAGTATTAAAAAAGCTTAATATACTAAATACTTATAATATTATATACTATAGAATAATATTATAAGTTAATATAACTTACGTTTATCTATAAAATATTTTAATAGCTTAAATAATAGTAGACTATTTTAAGTTAGAGTATAGACTAGAAAATAGCACTTGCTAGAATACTAGTATAAGTTATATATCTTCTAGCTCTCTTATATTAGACGCGTTAATTAGTAGCTATTTAAATATATAGTAGTATTAAGAATCTCTTATATACTAGAAAAAAACTATAAATATTAACTCTTATATAAAAATAGGCTTTATAATTATACCTTTTGTAACTATAGAAATAATTATAGCTATATTATAGTAGTAGCTTATAAAGTTATCTATATTTATATTTTATTTTTCTATAGTTACCTAAGGTTTTACAATTTCTCTATCTAAGTTAACTAATATATATATAAATAATTACGTTACTACTAGATAGATATAATATATATAAAATATATAAATTTTTATCTAAGTTCTAAAATAATATTCTCTTTAATAGTGTAGTATTACAGAATATTAGATAAAGATAGAAAGTATTTAACCTATAATTAGTAAGATAGAAAAGTAAAGTAAGTAGTAATAAGTAATAAGCGTAGTATTCTTATCTAAGAAAGCTACTTTCTATCTTAAAAAGCTATTAAAGTACTAATTCTTCTTCTAATTATATAATCTAATAAGGTAACTAAGTACTATACTATAATAGCTAATAGAATACATAAAGTTACTTAGATACTTTCTTATAGTAGCGTATTAGTTAGCTTTTATTCTTACTAAGTTAGCGCTTAGCTATAGTTAGTAAGCCTTTAATAAAGCTCTAGTATAAAGTTAAGTTAGTATTTAAGATTAGTAAGTATTAATACTAGAAATATAAAGTTCTAAGAGTATATGTTTAAATTATACTATCTTCTATATACTAAGAAAATAGATTTTTTAAATTACTTATTAATAGGTTATAAGTATAAAGTAAAGTATATATTATTACTAAGAACTTAGAATTTATAATAAGATAGTAGTATACTCTAATAAGTAAAAGGTTTAGACTCTAAAAAGAAAAAGAAAGAGAATAGATTTTTAATTTATTAATTATTAAAGTTCTTTATCTAAGCTTTATTATTAGACTACTTAGTATTATATATCTATATATAGGCGTAAAGTAATAAGTACTTATATATAAGAAATACCTACTTATACTTTTACTTAAACCTAGCTAGCTAATATTATATATAGTAGTAGAATCTACTACTTATAATACTAGATATTACGCTATTAAGTTATTAGCTATTAAGCTAAGAATTATAATACTAAAAACATAAGTTATACTACTAAGACTAAGAGATACGCTATAAAGACTAATAATAACTATACTAATTATATTACTAATTTTATAACTACTAATTTCTAGACTATATAGAATATAGCTAGAATTAAGATATAACTTACTTCTAGAACTAAATCTAGTAATAATATCTTAAGTAATACTATAATAGATTTAAGGCTATAGAGAGGTAACTTAAGATAAAAGAAAAAAATAGTAGTATTAAATAGTAGTTACTTATACTAATTTTTTTTATAATTTTACCTAGTATAATAAACTTAGTATAAGTACTATATTAATAAAAGTTAGTTAGAGTTAAAAATAAATTATACTTAGAGGTTTTTTTTCTAAAAAACTTTAAAGTTTTAGCTAATAATTTTAAAAAGGTTTTAGGGTAGCTTTTAGTTACTTTCTTTTTCTTCTTATATCTATAAATTTTTTAGTCTTTTTTTTTTAGAGTCTATTAGTGCTTACTAATAGAAGTATTTTTTTATCTTTTATTACTAAAGTTATAATAGCTATAATTAAGATTTTACTCTATATCTTTAATTAATAATAAAGTAGTACTAAAATATCTTTTAATTAATATCTTTATAAAGCTTATATTTATTAACCTAAGCTTATTTAAGCTTTAGCTCTATTATTAAGTTAGTAAAGAATTAAATAAGCTAAAGAAGTAATTATAAACCTATCTTAATACTATAAAACTACTTTATATTAATTAAGCGCTAGTTAAAAGATTTCTAAGCTTAGTATAATTACAAAAGTAGTAATATAAGTAGCACTAGACTATATATAAGTACTTAAAGTAATCTAACTTTAGAATATTATTTTAAAGTTACTAAGAGTTATAATAATATTAAATAAGATATTATAGACTTTTATAGTCTAATACTACTCTTATAAGCTTATATAGATAACTAGTATAATATAAATACTTAAATTAAGAAGTCTAAAACTTAGAAGTCTTAGTCTTAGATTATTTACTAGAGTAACTATTACCTTAGCTTAAAAACTTCTACTTTTCTAAATTATAAGTATTTTACTTCTAGATATATAAAATTATTAAAGTCTTAAGTTCTAAAGCTAAAAGGTAGTATTATAAATTAAAATACTACTTTTTAAATAAGACTTAAGAAATTTATAGATATTTTTCTTAGTAAAGTTATTAAACTACTAAGCTTACTTATAATATAAATAGAAAGCTTAGTAGTCTTACTTTAAGTGCTAATACTACTTTTTTTTTCTTTTATCTTAAGTTACCTCTCTATAGCCTTAAATCTATTATAGTATTACTTAAGATATTATTACTAGATTTAGTTCTAGAAGTA
>NW_026056381.1:0-3427 GCF_023757985.1 Alternaria ethzedia | reverse complement strand
TATTATTTTTTTTTTAATTTTTTTTTTTTTTTTTTTTTTTTTTTTTTTAGAGTTCTAAGCTTTTACTCTTATAAGTATACTACTATTTTATTTTTATTCTATATATTTATAGCTATAATTAGTACTTTACTATATACTTTTAATTAATAAATATATAGTAAGAAAGATTAGTTTTTTTATATATAGAAATAGTAGTAATTTAAACTTTTAAGCTAGCCTAAAAGAGCTATAAAGTAATAATATTCTTAATATATAATTCTATAGGCTCTAGTAAGCTTATAATAGGTAGAAAGACCTAGAAGAGTTTTATAGTCTATTCTATTACGTTCTAAATAGTTTTAAGTAGCTACTCTATATAGCTAATATATATTTATCTTAAGCTTTAAAACCTCTAGAGTATTAAGTAAAAGTAATTATATAATAAACTATTACGTAATTACTATTAAGCTAGAGTAACACTATAAGTAATATTATAATTAGTATTATATCTATAGAAGTAAGAGGTAAGAGAAAGAAAAGTATAGTAAGCTAGAAACTTAGAGTTATAATAATATATTATTAAATAGCTATATCTAAAGTATAGAGTAATAGTATATAATACTTTACTAAGTAAATAAGTGTCTATAGAGAGAGGTATCTATATATCTTATACTACTTTCTAGCTCTTCTATACTACTTTCTTTTATACTATTTATATATAAGCTATTTTATATATAAATTAAATTAACTAACTAAAATACGCGCTTTTAATAATATATAGCTAGAATTAATAAAATACAAAAGTATATTATAAATAGAAATTAAAAGTTAGGCGTAGATATTAGGCTTAGATAGGTAAGGTAATTAGTAAAGCGTATTAAGAAAAAAGAGAAAGAAATAAGTTATTATTATTATTATTAGTATTTATATAGTTATATCTATATTATAATAATATAATAGATTATAAATCTAAATACTAAGTGCTAAGTACTAAGTAATAAGTAAATACTACTACTTCTATATACCTAAAACTATAGTAATAAAGCTATAGTATACGTAGCTCTTATACTTAAAATATTCTATTACTATACTCTAGTAAAGCTATAAGAGTAGAGTAGCTTAGTTCTATCTAGAGTTACTTTAGATTTTATTACTTAATAAGATTCTATATATAAAGATTTAAAAGAGTTTTTAATAAGTAAGCTTATACGTAATTAAGAAAATAAGTAACTTAGTTTCTTTGAGTATCTATATATTACTTAGTAAAAGTTAGAATAATTACATTAGTAATAAAGAGAGTAGAAAGTAAGTAGAGTATTATATTAAATAGAGTAAAGAATTAGAAGTTAAGACTTAAGAGTAGTAGATCTTAAGCTAATAAAAAAGTTAAATAGGTAGCTTAATATCTTAAAAGCTTAAACTTCTTAATAAAATAAAGAAATAAATAACTATAGTAGAAAAGAGAAGAATAAAAGAACTTATTATTATTAATAAAATCTTTAATTTTAGCCTAAGCGTAAACTTATATAAGTAGCTAGCGTACTTTAATAAGCTTTTAATTACGCTATAAACTTTACCTAGAAGATAATAGAAGCTTAGATCTTACTATTAGAATTATCTCTTACTAGTTAAATACTTAGATTCTTATAGCTATTACTTTAATTCTAGAATATTATAAAGTAATTTTTATACTATTAGGCTATATTTAAATAAGTAAGACCTTACTACTATTAGTTTTAACTATAATTAAATACTAATCTAGGCTATAACCTACTACTATACCTTAAATTTTTAAGTCTTAACTTTACTAGAGTATACTAATTATAGTAGACTTAAAAAGATTAGTCTTACTAAGGTAAATTAATACTTTTACTACTTTAAGAAGTATATTATAGTTAAAAAGTAGTTATTATAACGTAATTATAAATAGATAATTACTTAGCTCTTAGGTATATAGCTAGAGATTTTAATCTAACTTTCTTAAGAAGAATAATATTTATAATATACTTAAATATCTCTAATTTTTAATTGTCTCTAGCTCTTATAAATATAAATAGTAGATAAAGTACGTATTAATCTTTAATTTAAGTCTTTAAGCTACCTACTAGAGAGCTAATACCTATTAAAGACTATGTTCTTAGAGTTAAAATACTCTTTAACACTATAAAAAATAAAGCACTAGCTACTAAGTACTTAGTACTCTATAAACATTCTTTTATACTTTATTATTATATTATAAGTAATACGCCTTAGCTTATAATTCTTAGAGAGAGAATAGCATTAGTAGTTATAATTAATAAATGTTTAGTAATTATAATAATAGTATAGATGTAATAATAATTTTTTTTTTTTATTTAGAGTCTTAAGCTTTACTTGTTAGAGTATGTTGCTATTCTGTTATAATCCCGTGTTTTAAGCAATAATAAGATGTAATAATAATAGTAAAAGTAATAGTAGTATTAGTAACAGAATTAATAAAATTACTAATATTAAAAATAAACTATATAATAGAAGGTTTTAATATTATTAATAGTAATAGAAATAATAATATTTGTAGAACTTAAAGTAATTTTAGTAATAGTAATTATTATAATAATAATATAAATAATAATATAAAGAAAATTTTGTTTAATTATTATAATAATATTACGCTTTATTAAAGAGTTAAGAAAAAAGAAAGAAATAATAAAAGTATTTAGAATATAGATAGTGATATAACTTAGAATAATAGAAATAATAATAGTAGTAATTGTTATAATATTAATAATTATTATATTAATAGTTATAATAATTAAACTTATTCTTTTCTAGTTTAAAATTAAAAGTCTTCTATAAGATATAGAAGATCTATATTCTTTCTAATAAATAATACTAATACTAATAATATTTATAATAATAATTTTAACATAATTAATTATAATAATAGTAATAGCAATAACTATACAAAAGATAATAATAATATTAATAATTGTATTAAAAATAATAAGAATAGTAATATTATTAATAATACTAAAATTAATTATAAACTAACCAATTCTTACAGTAAAAGTAGTTTTTATCTAATTTGGAATTAATAGTCTCTCTTAAGAAATACAAAAATTATATTCTTTCTAATATATAATATTTTATTTAGTTACAAACAAATTCTAATCTATAAAATATAGTAGATAGTATAGTATTTTAAGATTATTTAAAAAGAAAAGATTTAAAAATCTAGAAAAGAGAATATAAAGTAATAAATCTTAATTCTCTATACTTTGTAAAGTAATTATAGACATTTTATTACTATAGTTTGTATAGTCTATTACTATTATCTTAGAGTAAGAAATTTCTAAAGATACTATTAATATATCTAGCTCTATATAATAATAAAATTTAAATATAGAAGTAGAAAGTTATAAATATTAATCTATAGAAGTAATTATATTTGTTTTACGTAATATATATA
>NW_026056380.1:0-3431 GCF_023757985.1 Alternaria ethzedia | reverse complement strand
GCTTTAAAGTATAAAATAGTACTTTTTAAGTTAAAAAGCTCTAAAAGTAATATATAGAATACTAAATAGATACTATTAAGTTCTAGAAAGTTAACTTAAAAAGCTAAGAAGCTAATTTAGTTTATAATCTTTCTAGGTCTAAGAAACTTTTAATCTAGCTTTTTCTTTAAGTAAGTACTTCTAATATATTAGTTAAAGACTAGAACTTAGTTTTTTACCTTAAAGAGTATTAGCGCGTAGTACTTATTAGTATACTTTTTTTAGTAAGTATTTACTATCTTAATCTTTTTATAGTACTTCTATTATAGTTTAATTACTTATTTAGTAAGACTAGTTTTTATAAAGCTTTCTCTTTTACTAAAAGCTAAATTAAGCTAATCTACTCTATAAAAGTATCTTCTATAGTAAATCTAGAAAAGAGTAATTCTAGTAGTAGAGTATATACTATTATTATACGTAAACTCTCTAATAAATATCTAGCGCGTTTAATTATTCTATTTTAAAAAGTAATAGTAGTAAAGATACTATTCTAAAGTCTAGTTTTACTTTTTAGTTTAGCTATTAGTTTAAAAATAAAAAGTAAAAGTAAAAACTCTTTTAGTATTAAAGTAGTAAAGAAAAGTATTTTAATACTTAGAGTTTATTAAGAAGTTTTAATCTAAAATAATACGCTTTAGTATACTATAAAGTTAAATAACTTTACGTATTTAAGCTTATACTAAGTTAGTACTATTTTAGTTAGTCTATACTAGTATATAATAAGCTATTTTAGTTAATTTATTTATAATAACTAATATAGTGTTATACTTTATACTAGAAACTATACTAAGTAGTAGTTCTATAATAAAGTTTATTATTACTTTTTTTTAAAAGTAGTTAGATATTAGAAAAGGCTATAGTAAGCTATAAAGCCTATACTTTATAGAAGTAGACTTTTTATATATAAAGTAATTCTTATAGTATTACTTTATATTTTTATATATACTCTTCTAAGAGTAATATCTTTATAGCTTCTTTAGAGTATATCTTACTCTAAAATAGTTTACTAAAGAGTTATTATAATATTCTTAGAGAGCTTATAACTTCTCTTTAGTAATTACTAGTATTCTTACTACGTAATAGTATATTTTAGCTCTATCTAGGCTAGACTAGTTAGCTTTAAACTTAGATTTATCTAAAGTATCTAAAAAGGCGTAATTTATCTTATTACGCTTTTCTAGAGTTTAGAGCTCTAGTATAGTATATCTACTAGCTTAATTAAAGCTTTTTAAACTTTTAGTAAAGTTTTATTATTTTTTAGTACGCTTAGTAGAGCGTGTCTATACTATAGCTACTAGAAGAGAAGTTTTATTACTATTAGTTATAAAATTTTTTATAGGCTAGATAAAAGCTTTATTATACTTCTAAGTAAGTTTCTAAACTTCTACTATATAGTTAAAGTAGTAGAAAAGCCTATTTATAGAGTTAGTAAACTCTACTTTATAGTAAATATTAAAATTAAACCTAGATAGTATAATATAAAACTTAACTTATTAATAGTTAAGAGTTTTAGTTTTTATAAACTATTTTAGATTCTAATAGTTAGTTTAGAGGTTAAAGTATACGCTCTTTAGATATTAGCGCTAATACTCTAGACTCTTAACTATTATAAGTAGCTTTTAGTTATATATATTATAATTATACTCTACTATAATTAGCTTATATAAAAAGAAGTTAACTAGATACTATTAGTACTCTTTAGCTCTATTTAGTATATATTAGCTTAATATACTTATAATTATACTATCTAAAGTATCTACCTTAGCTTTAGTCTTTCTATCTTACTTAAAGTAAGTTAAAATAGAAATACTTAGAAAAGAGTCTTTTAGCTTCTAAAAGGCCTCTTTAGCTTTTTTATTAAAGTTAAGAACTTAACTTTTTTTTCTTTACTAGGCGTAGCTATCTTTAGCTACTTCTAGCTTCTTCTAAATTAGTTTAGTTAATAGTAGAGTAAGTTAGAAGAATCTAGTAATAAACTACTTATAGTAGTTTATAAAGCTAATAAATATTTAAATCTTATATACTATGCGTAGTTTAGGCTATTCTTAGATTATCTTAATTTTATTTTTATTAATTTATATTCTTTTAGAAAAAACTACGTATCTAAGGTACTTAGTATACTAAGTATACTACTTATACTTTAGAAGCTTTAAAAATAGCTTTATATTACATAATTTATATAAAACTTTCTTAATATAGCTCTTATACTTCTCTTTAGTATTAGAGAAGATAAGAATATTATCTAGATATATAATATAAGTTATATTAATTAATTCTATAAGAACTTAATAGATATAGATCTAGAACTATATAAAAGCGTTTATAAGGCTAAAAGATATTATAGTATACTTAAAACTACTATATCTTATATAGAAAGTAGTTTTCTACTTATTACTTTTTTTAATATATACTCTATAGTAAGCTTCTTTTATATTAAGTTTAGTATAGAATTTAGTACTAGCTAATCTTTCTAAAAACTCTATAATTAGTAGTAAAAAGTACTAATTCTTAATAGTAATCTTATTAAGGCCTTTATAGTTAATATATAAGTATATACTACTATTTTTCTTTTTAGTAAAGAGTATAAGCGCCTTTACTAAAAACTTACTATACTTAATTTATTCTTATACTAAGTACTTATCTAAATACTTATATAAAAGCTCTAATTTTATTTTAAAGAGATTATATAATAGCTAATAGAGTACTATAGTTCTAAGTAGTAGGTTAATAGCTAAGTCTTATAAACTATAGTTAGTAAGAACTCTTAAGTTATTTTCTAACTTAAGGTACGTAAACTTAGTATATTATAAAGATAAACTACTCTTTTTAGCCTCTTCTAGGCTAGACTAGAGTATTAAAGTAATAAAATAGCTATATATATTTACTATAAAATTATATATAGTCTTTTTAAACTTCTTAGCTTTTTTTAGTATAATTTTTTTATAAATAGTTTTATTCTTAGACTTAGTACTTTAAAAGAGTAGCTTTTATATAAAGTAACTAATCTTTAGATAATATATATCTATCTAGAGTAGATCTAAGTATATCTAATACTTATAAATCTTTATAATAATATATAGAATATTCTAGATCTTTTATTTTTTATAAGAATTTACTACTTTTATAGTTACTATAGTAGTACTATAAATTTTTAATTCTTTACTATTTACTCTATTTACTAATAGCTTAGATAGAAAGTAAACTAGTAAGTTTTACTTTATAGTAAGTAACGCTAAAATAAAGTTTAACTAAAAACCTCTATCTACTAGAGTTTTAATAGACTCTAATTAGCTAAGTAATACTTTTACTATTAGTAGCTTTACTAGCTTAAAGTAAAGCGTATTATAAAAAAGTTCTAAGTTTTAGAATACTAAGTTTAGAGTAATATAGAT
>NW_026056379.1:0-3531 GCF_023757985.1 Alternaria ethzedia | reverse complement strand
AGATAACCTTTTTTATATCTCTTTTTTTATATTACTCTACTATAGTAATAATAAAGTTATAATACTTAGTAAAAGTATAAGAGAAGTTAATATACTAAATTTTAAATTTTACTACTACTTATATATTTTAGTTTAAGTTACTTATTTCTAGCTTTTGTCTATTATAGTAATACCTAAAAGATTAGTATTAGTAGTTATTCTAGTAGTAAATACTAGCTTAGTGTTAGTAAGTCTTTTTATTACTCTTATCTTAACTATTATATAATTAGTAGCGTAGTTAGTATAACTAGTATTAGTTCTAGTAGTATAACTAATAGTTCTACTATTATAGTTTATAGCTTTATAACTACTATCTTAATAGCTTAATATTAAGTATTTTAACTAGTAAATTCTACTACTATAGATAGTATTAAATCTCTTAGTCTAAGCTTAAGTAGAGAAAAATATAGATTAAGTATAAGTATTTATAACTTAAAGCTTATATAAGCCTAGAATATAACGTAAGCTTATTTATAAGCCTAGCCTCTAGAGAATAGAGATTAACTATGTTTCTAATAGCTTACGTTATTACTATTATTATATAATCTTATATTAGACTTATTTAATATTATAATATAATAATATAGCTACTAATATAATATTAGGCTACTAAGACTTAAAAAAACTTTTACCTTTCTCTAACGTAACTAACTTAATACTAACTACTACTTATAACTACTACTATCTACTATTTTTATATATTTTTTCTATCTATTACTATATCTATATAGTATTAACTATATCTAAAAGCTACTACGTTTATATTTTATACTCTATAGTAGTATTTTAAAAAAAGTTAATTTAATACTTTTATAGTAACTAGTTTAGATAGAAATATACTCTTATCTATTTTAGTTTATAAAACTACTTATTAAGAAAGAGTAGCTTACTAGTAGTAGCTATCTCTTTTATTAGTTATATAGCTACTATAGAAATAATAATAAAGCGTATTATTTATATACTAAAGTTTAAGTTTTTAGTAGTATATAAGCTATAATAGTTAAAGTAAAAAAGATTAATATTTTTTATAAGCTTATATACTATATTAAAGTGCTAGCTAAGTAGTGTAAAAAAGTTAATAAAAGTATTTTTAAACTAAGTATATTTTACTAATACTATAAAACTATATTTATTATCTATATTAATAGCAACTCTTAATCTCTATATAGTAATAATACTAGTAAAAGGCCTTAGAGTAAAGTGCGTATCTTTTAGAGAAGATAATATAGTTATATATTTATTAGTTATATTTAGTTAGTTAGTTAGTTATTTAGTAGTAGTTATTTAGATTTTAAAGATAATAGTATAAGTATATAAAAAGACTTTTTTATACAGCTTTTAAGTACTTTACTTATACTTAATAAGCTACTACTTTAAGTTAGTCTTTAAATATAAAAGCTAGCTAATTATTATATCTCTTATTTAAATTTCTATAGTACTACTAAATAACTCTTACTTAATAATCTAAAGTCTACTTAATGTCTTTACAGCCTTATATTATAGCCTTAGCCTTTACTATAAGCTTATATTTTAATAAAGTTTATAAGCTATTATATACTATATTACTAATTTATTAAGTAAAAAGAGTAGAGTATAGCTCTCTATTATATATTATACTGCGTTACTACTACTATATTATAGAATCTACTCTAGTATTAACTCTATTTATCTATTAGAAATACTAATACTTTATTAATATAGAGTAGTACTATAAGACTAATATAGGTTTTTTTACCTACTATAGCTTTATTACTATAGATTTAGGTATATAAAAGTAGTAGCATTTACTTATTACTTAGTACTTAGCACTTAGCATTAATTTATAATTTAATTACGTTATTATAATATAAGTATAACTACGTAAATACTAATAATAATAATAACACTACTAGCTTATTATTTTCTCTTTTTTACTAATACGCTCTACTAATCTACTTTTCTATATTAATACTTACTTTATTTTTTTATTTTCTATTATTATTCTCTAGTATATATTATTATAGTTACTTATTATAAGCGCGCGCGTATATCTATATTAGTTAGCTAATCTAATTTAAAGAAAGTATTTTAGAAAAGAAAGTTTATATAAAAAGGTCTATATAAAAAGATTCTATATATTTATAAAATAATAGCCTTTACTTATATATAAAAGCTTAAGAAGTCTATAAATAGAGCGCTAATTAAGCTAGCTATAGTAGAGCTAATAAGCTACTACTACTACTAAAGCTATAGATAGTAGCTATTAGTAAGGCGCTACTTTATACTATATAAGCTTTTTAGTTTCTTTTAAAAAGAACTACTCTTAGTTATATTTATAAACTATTATAAATGCTTAATATACTAAATACTTATAATAATATATACTATAAAATAACGCACTAAGTTAAAATAACCTAAATTTAGTAAGAAAGTATTCTAAAGGCTTAAATAATAGTAGATCTCTTTAAGCTAAAGCGTAAACTAGGTAATAGTACTTATAGAGATACTAGTATAAGTTATATACTTTTTAGTTTTTTTATATTAAATGCGCATATTTATTATAGTAGCTATTTTAATATATAGCGTTAAAATTTTATTACTAGAAAAAAAGTTAAAGAATATTACTATTTATATATAAATAGATTTTATAACTATACTCTCTATAACTATAAAAGTATCTATAACTATATTGTATAGCGTTAACTTATAAAGTTTTCTACTTTTATAGTTTCTTTATAGTTATTTAAAGTTTAGTATTTTACTATTTAAGTTAACTAATAGTGTATATAATATATTATATTACTACTAAGTAGAAGTAATATATATAAAGTTATACCTAAGTTCTATATAAATATTCTTTTATATAGCTAATAGAATATATAAAGTTTTTTACTAGCTAAAGATACTATTCTAAGATAGCGTGTACTAGTATATCTAGCCTTAATTACTAAGTTAGTATTTAGCTCTAGTTAGTAAAGCTTTAGTAAAGCTCTAGTATAGAGTTAAGTTAGCGTTTAAGATTAGAAAGTACTAATATTAGAAATATAAAGTTCTAAGAGCATAAGTTTAAATTACACTTCTACTATATACTAAAAAAATAGATTTTTCTAATTACTTTATTATAGTTTATAAGTATAAAGTAAAGTACTTATTATTACTTAAATTATAGATTTATAATAAAATAGTAATATACTCTAATAAGTAAAGCTTAAAACTCTAAAAAAAAAAAAAAAAAAAAAAATTTTTTTTACTTTTTTTAGCTTTTTTTTAATTTCTTACTAACTTAGAAATAAAGCTAAAGCTTAGATAAAACTTACTAATAAGATAAAAGAGTAGATAAAAATATCTATATAGATAAAAAGAAAGAAAAAGTATCTAAAAGTAGTTCTAAGACTTTGTCTAAATTATAAGCTAGAACTATAATATTCTTAAGTAAATAAAGCTTAAAGCTTAGTTTATTTATAACTTTTAATAAGTTTAATTAATATAGCGCTTATACTAAGTTTATAATAC
>NW_026056378.1:0-3553 GCF_023757985.1 Alternaria ethzedia | reverse complement strand
ATATAGTAGTAGTAGTAATAGTTAAGATAGTAATATAAGACTAAGCTAGACTCTACTTAAGAGTTCTAACTTAATTAGCAATTACTTATAAAGTAGAATTAAAATTATTATTATTAACTTTACTAACTTCTATATAAGAAAATAGAGTAGTAGTAGTTAAGATAGAGAAGTTATTAGAATATAACTAGTTCTTATTATTATTATTCTCTATAGATAGTAAAATAGATAAGTAGCTAGAGGTATTAGAGATAGATATAAGTACTAGTATTCTTATAGATAGCTTCTTATACTAAAGAGATCTTTAGAGATAACTATTACTAAAAACTATAAGTTTTCTAAAAAAGTAAAGAAGTTATTAATAGTATTAACTTCTATAGTAGCGCTCTAAGTCTTAGAATAAATAGCCTTACTAATAAGAATACTACTATTAGTAATAGCCTTTTCTAAAGTATTCTAGACTTTAAAGTAAGTATTAAAGAGTAGAGCTAGCTATTTAAAGTAATAACTACTTTATAACTTATAGTTATAGTTCTTCTTTAGATAGTTAAAGTAATAGTTTATATATTTAAAAACTTTAATCTAAATATTAGAGCGTTCTTATAGATCTAAGCTAGTACCTTCTTTATAGTTACTAGTAGTAGTAGTAGTAGTAGTAGATGCTTTCTTACTACTACTACTATTATTACTTTTCTAGTCTTTTCTACTATTACTATTATAGTTAGAAGAAAAGTACTAAAAGTTAGCTTATTTAAAAAGATAAAGAGTCTAGTAGAAGTTTATAAATAATAATATTATATTAAAAACTTTTATAGTAGTTATATTACGCTACTATATAAGTAAATAGTTATATATAAACTAGATCTTAATATTATTAGCTTAGCCTAGAGTAGTAACGCTAATATTATAGTAAGTAATATATTTACTTATAGACTTACTAGGCTTTATATATAACTTATTACTCTTATACTACTATAAAGTAAAGATATTACTATTAAGAATCTAGTAAACTAAGTTAAGAATAGTCTAGATCTTATTAGAGTATATAAATCTCTAATCTAGAATAATAAAGCTTTATTAAATATTTCTAAATATAGTACTCTTAGTCTTTTAGCGTAGATAGCTTATCTTCTTAAACTTAGAAGTAAACTTATATTTATAGTAGTTAAACTAATCTAAGATATTTATTTTCTACTTAATATAGTTAGCTTTAGTAGTATTATTACTAGAGAAAACTTCTAGTTTATACTTCTTAGAATAGAGAAGATAGTAATTATACTTACTATTTTTAGCTTTATTTTCTAGAATTAGTAAGTTACTATAGTAGTAGTAAGTACTATAGTAACCTACTAAGCGCGTAGAGTAAGAAGAAGAGTTAGATTTACTATTACTAGAAAAGTTAGAAGTATTAGAAGAATTAGAGCTAGTGTAAGAATAGTAAGAAGCCTTAGCTTTACTAACTATATTCTTAGTAAGCTTAAAATAAGCTTATAGATTCTTATTAGTAGTTTATAAAGTTTTAGTGTTACGCTAGATAGTAAAGTATACTATATATTCTTAGTAATACTTATTTTTATAAGTAGATTTACTAATAGTAACTTTCTTAAAGCTCTTAGTTATACGCTAGAGCTTCTAGTAGTTTATATATATTAAGCTTTTAATATTATAAAGTTACTTACTTATCTAAGTAATATAATAGTTAGAGTTAGAAAGTTATTCTTATAAGTATATAGCGTACTTAGATAACTTATTAAAATTACTCTTAAAGCTTTTATATTTATTCTAGATATTTTAAACTTATATAAGTAGAGATTTTACTTACTTAGTTTTTTTAAAGAGATAAGTAATAAAGTATTTAGACTAATCGCGCTTATTACTAATATTCTTCTATATAAAGCGTAGTTACTTTATAATATTAGTAATAATAAATAATAAGTTAAGATTAGTATTTATACTCTCTAAGTTATTTAACTTAAAAACTTTATTTTATTAAAAAGATTTTCTATCTACGTCTATATTTTATAGCTTAAATATAGTAATATTATTCTTTTAGAAAATAATAAAAAACTTAGAAAGTTATTACTTAAAGTATAGATAGTTAGAGAGTATAGAGGTAGTAGCTATAGTATTAATAGTAGGTAAGATATTAGTAGTAGATAAGATATTATAAAAGTCTAGTTTATAATAAAAGCTATACTAAGCGCTTTCTATATTAGAGTTATTATTAGTAAAGATCTTTTATAATAGATAGTATTACACGCTTATTAATAAGTAGTGTATAGAGTTATATCTACTAGTAAAGACTTTAAAGTTACTACTAAAAGTAATAGACTTCTTACTTTAATAAATATTAATAGTAGTAGAGAGCTTACTTTTATTATTAGTATTAGAGAGATTATTAGAAATATTATTATTAAAGTTAGAGAGTAGTTATAATTACTTAATTATAGATATATAATTGCTTAGCTCTTAGGTATATAGCTAAGAATTTTATTCTAACTTTCTTTTATAGTAGATTAATTATAATATACTTAATTATCTCTAATTATTAATTATCTCTAGCTATAATAGTTATAAGCCTAGCTACTTAATTATAAAACTAATTCTTACTATATATTAAAGCTTACTAGAAGATAAGATTAGTTAATCTTATTTCTACTTTACTTTCTTTAAACGTTCTGCGATTAGAACTCTTTTTGCGTAATTACTTACTTACTACTTATCTCTCTATATTACTATATTAATTCTACGCTCTAACTCTATAAATATAAGTAATTATAATATAGCTATTATAGCTATAGGTATACTTTTTAAGAAGTAATCTAACTAGAATACTTAGTTTACGCTTCTTAAGTAATACTATAATAAGAAGAGTATCTAGAAAGAGATTAATTCTAACCTTCTAGATATTAAATATATAGATACTTAGAAGCCTAAGTTTTCTAACTTTCTAGTTCTAGAGCTTATAGCTCTAGCTTCTCTCTCTATAGAGCTAACTAAGAATTAAAAAAATAAGTATAATAAAGCTATTTATAAGTATAATACTTTCTTATAAAATTATAACTATAAGACTAAGAATAGTACTATACTTATAGCTTACTAGAACTATAAGTCTAAGTAGTAGTTAAGAAAGAGTAAGAAGATTAATAATATTAAGACCTAGATTATATATACTATTATGCTTAAGTACTTATTACTTATAACTATAAGTAATAATAGAAGAATAGTTTAGTCTTTTATAAAGACTTTTAAGACTATACTTACTTTTATAGATTAGACTACGTAATATATAGTTTATATAAAGTATTATACTTATCTTAAGAAGACCTAGAAAGATACTACTAAGAAGTAGTTTAATAACTAGTTAATACTCTACTAAGAGGTAAAAATCTTTAAGCTCTTAGAGGTTAAAGAACTTCTTATAATTACTAACTTTCTTACTATAGTTAAGAAGTTTAACTTTAAGTAGACTTACTAGTAGTAATATAATTAATTATTTACTATAGCTCTTAGAAAGAATATATTAAGCTTTAATAATCTTAATAAAGTATTTAGT
>NW_026056377.1:0-3575 GCF_023757985.1 Alternaria ethzedia | reverse complement strand
AATCTAGGTAGCTCTTAAAGATTATTATAGTATTAGTAAGTAGCTTTTAGCTTATACTTACTAAGCGTAGTAGCTATAATAATAGAGTTTATAGTCTTATAGCTAGCTTAATTATTCTAGTCTTCTTAAAGACTAAAAAGATAGATCTTATAAAAGTTAATTTAGGCTTACTTATTAACTAAGTTTATAATTACTATATTTACGCTACCTACGCTATTACCTTCTAGTTAATTACTAGGCTAAGTAGACTACTTACTCTTACCTTTTAGGCGTTTTAATAGTTAATAGATATTTATAGAAAAAGAGTGCTTAGACTCTTTACCTATAACTCTTCTACTATAGTACGTTTTAGAGAATTTAGCTATTAGCTAATTTTATAGCTATATTAATTATTAAGAAAAAACTACTAATTTAGATAGTCTACTTCTTAGTCTTTTTAGCGCTTACTTTAGTTAAGCTAGTCTTTTATCTATTTCTATAAAACTAAAGTCTATTATAATAAGCTTAATAGATAGAGTTAGATCTTCTAATCTATATATAGAAGGCTCTCTACTCTTAGACTCTAATAGGTTAGCTCTCTTAGGCGTATATACTATCTTTTAACTATTAAGAACTTTATAATTACTTTAATTACTTATCTCTAAAATCTTACACTTAGATATAAGTTTTAGAGTAGTAAGCCTAGTAGAAAGCTACTAATTATTAGAAATTTCTAATAGAATACTAGTCTTATACTCTATTTCTATTAAATTAATAAAGCCTTAATTACGTTTAATAAGTAGGCTAATCTTATTACTTTAATTATAGCTTATATTATTTCTAAGATCTTACTTAGTAGTTAATAGCTCTACTATACTTACTATTTAATTAATAGAAAGAATATTAAACTTCTCTATAGAATTAATAAGCTTACTATTATTAAGTATTTTAATCTACTTAAGTACTTAATCTCTAGTTAGCTTCTCTTTACGCTAGCTTTAATAGAACTTCTACTTATTAAAAGTAATATTATAAGTTATAATTACCTAATTAATTACTAGTACTTATATATAATATATATTAGAAGCTTAATAGCTAATAAGATATTTTATATAGCTATAAGGCTTAACTTTAAAGTCTTAATAGTACTTTCTAGCTACGTAATTACTATTAAGTAAATACGCTTAATAGCTATAAGTATAGATTCTACTCTAATCTAGGTAAAGATTAGTAGCCTAGTGTCTAATCTTAGGTAGCTAATAATATTAGAAATACTTTCTAAACTATTTATATAATATCTAATCTAGAGATTAATAGCTATAAAGCTATAATAGACTTATTCTATAGAGTTAAGCTACTATATTTATAATTACTAGCTAGAGCCTAGCTAGAAGATTAGCGCTTATATACATCTTAATTAACTTAGTAATAAGCTCTTAGCTAGCTCTTTCTACTAAGCTATTAGGCTTATAAGTATATAGTAGAAGCGTTATAATTATAATTCTCTTCTCTTTAGCCTATTTCTTATATCTTAAGTACTCTCTCTAAGGTAATATTATAGTATTATTATTCTAATAGATTTCTATAATCTTCTACTAATAGTAGCGCTTAACTATAGCTATAAAGCTTATAATAACTTCTATTATAAAGTCTAGCGTCTTATTCTTTAGGTTATAATTATATAGCTTACTTAAATAATTTTTTTTAATAATTAGAGCTTATTTATTAAGTGTATAGCTTATAGAGAAGTTAAATAAATTCTATAATACTCTAAAGAAAGAATATAGTAATAGCTTATAAAGCTAATAAGAAATTCTTTAAGATATATAGGTAGTAGCGTAATTATTATACTTACTACGCTATATATCTATAATTTTTATATTCTAGATAGCTTTTATAAAGGCCTTAAAAGCTTACTTACCTAAGTAGCTAGATCTTTAGTACTAAAGATTAGCGTTACTAGTGCGTAATTATAGAACTTATAAGTAGATAATAGTATTTATAATAATAGAATTAGAAGAATAGATAGAAGAGTTATATTTAATAAATAAAAGGTTAAATCTATACTTAAAAGTTATAAGAATAATAAACGCCTTTAGTATATCTATTCTAATTATATAATTATAGCCTATATACTATATACTACTATTTCTAAAAAGCTTCTCTAAGATAATATTAGTATAAAAACTAGAGATAATCTTAACACTAGTAAGCGTAAGATTAGCTTTTCTAGATTCTTTAGAAGTACTAAGAATAAGATAAAGTACGTAATTACTAATACTAATTACTAAAAGAATCTAGCTATCTATCTTAACTATTTCTCTATTAGTTTTAATAAAGAAATTAGGCTTAATTAAAGCTTTATTATTAACTAAGTAGACTATAGCTCTACTATTAAGAATTATACTAGCTAAAAGCGCGTAAGGCTTAAAGTCTATACTAAAGATAGAAAGTCTAAACTTAGTAATTAGCTTCTTAGAGTAAATAATTATTAAAACTATATTACCTAGATACTTAGAAGCTAAGGCGCTTATCTTCTAGCTAGATTAATTAACTTTTTTATATAAACTACTCTACTTCTCTTTATAATAGCGCTTCTAGATCTTTTACTTATTTTAAGCTAAGAGTTCTATTAGTAAAATACCTAGTAGTCTAGATCTAGTAATTATAGTTTATAATTAGTAATATAAAATAAGCTTCTACTTATACTTTACGTTAGGTTTATAAAAGTAAAGCTTAGATAGTAAGCTTAACTACTTCTTACCTAACTTAGTAGAAGTAGAGATTTAATCTATAATAGCGTTAAAGATTATATTAGCTTTACTCTTTCTAGTAGTAATTAATATCTTCTAGAGAATAACGCTAAATATTTTACTAAAATTACTAAGGCTTAACGTGTTCTTCTTAAGAGCTATAGTAAATAACTAATTATATTACTACTAGTAGGCCTACTTAGAGTTAAACTTCTTAATTATAGTAAGAAAATTAGTAATTATAAAAAGTTCTTTAACCTCTAAGAGCTTAAAGATCTTTATCTTTTAGTAGATTATTAGCTAGTTATTAAACTACTTCTTAGTAGTCTCTCTCTAGGTTTTTTTAAAATAAGTATAATACTTTATATAAACTATATATTATATAGTCTAATTAGTAGAAGTAAGTATAGTCTTAAAAGTCTTTATAAAAGACTAGACTATTTTTTTATTATTACTTATAGTTATAAGTAATAAGTACTTAGGCGTAATAGTGCGTATAATCTAGTTCTTAATATTATTAATCTTCTTACTCTTTCTTAACTACTACTTAGAATTATAGTTCTAGTAGGCTATAAGCGTAGTACTATTTTTAGTCTTATAGTTATAATCTTATAAGAGAGTATTATACTTATAGATAGCTTTATTATACTTTTTCTTTTAATCTTTAGTTAGCTCTATAAAGAGAAGTACTAGAGCTATAAGCTTTAGAACTAGAAGATTAGAGAACTTAGACTTCTAAGTATTTATATATTTAATATTTAGAAGATTAGAATTAATCTCTTTCTAGATACTCTTCTTATTATAGTATTACTTAAGAAGCGTAAACTAGATATTCTAGTTAGA
>NW_026056376.1:0-3606 GCF_023757985.1 Alternaria ethzedia | reverse complement strand
ATTTATAATAGTACTAAGATAAGATCGTAAGCGTTCTTCTAAAAGCTATAAATAGAATAAAAAGTATAAAAGTAGTAATTATAAGTTAGGTAGCTAGAACGTAGTAGAGATTTAGATTAATTTAAGTTATACATTAAACTATTATAGCTAAAGAGCTAAGAAAGAGCTAATTAAAAGTATAGTTATAAGAGTATAGTAGTAAAAAGCGTACTTAAAAAAAACTTTATTTAGTATAATAGAATGTATTATTAAATATTTTCTATCTAAATATATTCTATCTAATAATAACACTATTTGTATTTAGATATAGTATTAAAAAGCGTAATATATATATTCTATAAACTTATTTTATATAAGTAAATACTAGATATATCTACTATTATAGTAAAGAGCTTTCTCTCTAGACCTAAGAGATAAGGCCTATAGTGTACTTTCTTAAATTCACGTAATTATATAAATATATAATTATATAATAATATATTACTATAGTAGACTTTAAATTTAAACTTATAAATCTCTAATATAAGTCTAGATATATAACTTATAACCTTATAATACTTCTATCTATACTACTAAAATAATAATTACTATATATCTATTTATAATATACTAACTACTATATATTTAGAATAAAATTTCTTAAAAAGTATAGTCTTATACTAAAGTAACTTAGATTAGAAGTATAAAAGCTAATTATATAAGTCTATAAGATCTAATAAGCTAATTATATAAGTCTATAAGATCTAACAAGCTATTTAGAATAATATAATTACCTACTATAGTAGATATACATAACGCGTTATATTAGATTACTATAGTAAGTATAGTAATAAATATTAAAACTTTAGATAGCCTAGACAGTTAGCGTTTTATAGGCTACCTACTATAGTAGATTAATCTAATATATATAATACTCTTAGTAGAAGTAGAATAACCTATATATAGTATAAGGTATAATATATTAGAACTTTAAATAAAAGTAAATAAAATATATAAAGTATAAAGTATAATATAATTACTTATATAAGTAAGTATATAGCTAATAAGATTTTACGCTAGCTAGTAAGTATAGTAAGCTCTAAGAGTCTATTACGCTAGCCTTATAAAGTCTTTTAGCACTATACGTAGAGCTATTTCTAAATTTTACTAATAGTAATCTAACTTATTAAGTAGTAGTACTAGTACTAGCTTTATATAAGTAAATAATATAAAAAAGAAACTAAGTAAAACTAACACTAGTATAAAGTCTCTAAACTAACTTAAGATACTTATATAGTATTTATATAATTACTTAAATAATTACTAGTAACTTAAATTCTATATATAATTATTTTTATACTTAGCTTTATTAGCTACTATATTATATAACCTTTATATATTAATACTATACTTTTTATATATTTCTAGCGCCGTCTAAAAAAACTAAAGTACTACTTACTTCTAGCTATTAAATTTACTACTTACTATAAAGTTAATAAATACTTACTTATAAAATATTACTAGTACTCTATTTACTTTAGCTTCTAGTTTAGTATCTAGTACTTAGAGTTATAAAAGCTACTTTAAAGTAATTATATAAGTAGTAGAAGAGAAATCTATACAGATAAAGGTTTATATATCTAAATAATATAGACTTACTATATATTTTAAGTATTTATTAATCTATTATAATATAGTAATACTATTAAAGTTAAAGCTCTTACTCTAGTATTATAGTAGCTATATATTTATAGCTAAGATTTCTATAATAGCTATTATAGAGTAGATAGTATAAACTAAAATATAAATTAAACTACTTATAAATATAGTAAGGTTATTAAGATTTATACTTTCTATAATACTAGGCGTTTAGAAATTAATAATAAGAGAATTCTTTATAAGTATATAAAAGAAGTTAATTTAGACTAAGTATTATCTATTAAGAAAGATATTAAATATATTAGCAATTTTAAGAAGTTAGAAAAAAAGATTTATAGTAGAAAAAAGTATTATTTAAGTTTCTAGACTTTAATATAAATACTATATAAAGTAGATATCTTTTTAACTATAGTATTAACTTTTATAAAGATATTTACTTTTATACTAACTATAGTTATCTACTTACTTCTATAGCTAATAAAAAGACTACTATCTAATATTATACTATCTTCTAAATTCTAGCTTTTCTACTAATAAAAGCTACTTACTTTTATTATTAGTTTCTACCTAGCTCTAAAAGCATTTTAAAATATAGATTTTAAGAATTTTAATATTTCTATAGCTCTATAGCTTACTTATTACTACTTCTAAGTTCTCTAAGTTCTCTAGAAAAGCTTCTATTACTAATTCTTTTTATAGATATATTACTATTATTCTTAAAGTAATCTATCTATACTAAATATTAAAGAAGAGGTTTTGCTTTATTAAATGTACTAGTGCAGAGATATAGATATAACGTAGTTAAGAAACATAGTATATAATTATAATATAGATATATTTTCTAAATACCTTATTTTATAGTAAATAGTAGTATATATATTTTTTTAAAAGTTTTTAAAATTTAAACTAAGCTATAGTGTTTAAAGCTCTTAAACTTTATATAAAAGTAAAAAAGTAAAAAGCTAGAATATAGCCTAGAGTCTATAAAAAGAAAAAGAATATAAGTATTTTATATATTCTATATACCTTTAAAAAGGTATTTAGAAGTTATATATATATCTTATTACTTTCTAAAAGCTTTATATATAAGTAGAGAGTAAAAGAAGCTAAAACTAAAGAGAAATAGCTATAATATTTAAGAAGTATTTAAAGCTATTTCTAAAATAAAGCTATAGATAGATAAAGTAGTAACGTCTAGTAATTTATAACTCTAAATTTTATATATAATAAGTACTCTAAGTAGGTAAAAGAGTCTTATAAAAGAGTCTATAAAGAAGAATCTTATATATATTTATATACTAGACTTTTATCTATAGTTAAAAAGTAAAAAAGTCTATATTTAGCTTTCTCTTTTTTTTTTATTTTCTTTATTCTTTATATCTTCTACATCTTCTAGATCTATTTTTATATTTATCTCTTAAAATATTAGTCTATAATAATAATATTAATATATTAGACTACTTTCTAATATACCTTTTAATCTACTCTCTCTTTAAAATATTACTTTTATTAGGTATTTTATAATATAAGTTAAAGAAGATTAACATTAACATTAATATTTAATATATTTAGGCCTATAGATAAGTGTTAAAAAAAGTAAATTATTACTTTTACTACTTAAAACCTAGCTTTAATATTTATAAAGAGCTTAAATACTATATTAAAAATAAGGTTCTTAGTATAAAGGTCTTTATTCTTAGTAGTCTTTTTAAGTACTTAATACGTAGTAGTAGCTCTTCTAAGTATATAAAGTACTCTAAAATATAAAACTAATATTAGCTAGCTCTTAACTATACTAGATAGTATAACTAGCTAATATCTATATAGACTAAGTTTATAAATTAGATATTACTTACTTCTTAATACTATTACTAGATACTATTAGTACTACTTTAGATAGCTAAGCTACTTAAAATCTTCTTATAAGCTTATAATTAATAATAATAATAACTATAAACTTATAATTAG
>NW_026056375.1:0-3612 GCF_023757985.1 Alternaria ethzedia | reverse complement strand
GTTTTAGAAATCTAAAAGCTTATTTAAGACGTAAATAGTATCTTAAGTTTAATAGTAAAGCTATACTAACTAGATAAGCTCTTAACTATATTACTAATACTACTTTTAAAAGCTTTTCTAGTATTAATAGATATAAGAGATAAACTCTAAGAGTAGGTACTAGAAAATCTTAGATAAATTTAATAGCTTTAGAAAGAAAAACTTTCTAAATAGCTATATAGTTTAGAAGAGTTTTCTAAGCTTAGCTAAAACTAGACTAGATTTCTAAAGATTCTAACTAAGAACTTTTTTAAGCGTCGCTTATTATATTAGCTTTTTTCTTTTCTAAAGCTTCTATTATATAGTTATAAAGCTTATAGTTATATAATTTTTAAGTATAAATACTATAAAATCTTTTATCTAAGCGCTATATACTAGCGTCTTAGCTAGAAAAAATTAAGTAAGCTATATAATAATAGTAATCTACTTATTATAACTACTTTTTATCTCTATAATATAAATAATTAGTAACTTTATTTATAATACTTCTAACTTCTATCTTTTATACTTTACTATTTTTATCTTTTCTTTTTTAACTTACTCTACTTATACTATAGCTTCTAAGGTAAATACCTTTTTTATTTTTAGTACTTTTAGTATATAACGCGCTACTAGTAAAATAAGTAATATCTCTTCTTGCTTATTACTAAGTTTTTATTTTTCTTTTATATTTTATAAGCTTTATTAACTTATATAAAAGTCTACTAAGTAGTCTAAGTATTAGTGCTCTAAGTTTTTAATAAATAAGCAACAGCTACTTAATTTTAAGAGTAATTCTAATAATATTAGTAAGTAGCTTAAAGTCTTTAAAATCTATCTCTACTATATTCTACTCTTTATTAAAAAGTATAAAAATAAGTTTTATATCTTTAATAAGTCTAATACTAAAAGTAATAACTAGAATAAGAAGATACGTATATAATAAGCTACTATAAGTCTTTTTTTTTTCTACTCTTTTTAATTATAACTAACCTTTTTAGATACTTTCTAAGATACAAAATACTATTAGTTAATTTTATTAGCTTATTAAAAATAAGTTTATATCTTTATACTTCTAACTCTAGTCTATCTAGAATATTCTTTTATCTTTTCTTTATAAGTTTTAGAAAAAGCTACCTAAGAGTTTAAAGTAAGATTTTATTAATAAGCTCTTTTTAGTTATAACTAAAAGCTTTTTTACTAAGCTTATTTTTATTATAAAGTTTATCTAAGCTTTATATAAGAGTAATACGTAGCTTATATTATTTTTAGTAAGTTACTTAATCTTTTTCTCTACCTTTTTTACTAACTTCTAAATAGCTTCTTATATTTATATTCTTAGCTAATATATATAGTATTTAGCTTTATAAAATTACTTTTTACTCTTTTATAAATACTAAATTTCTTTAAGATATTATTTACACTTCTAAGTATATTATAATAATAATATAAGGTAATTATCTATATAAGATTAAAAACCTTAAAAATAAGTACTATAACTACTTTATATTTACTAATACTCTAGCTTAGAAAAAGTTCTATACTACTTCTAAAAGGTATTCTACTCTTTAGAAAAGAGTAATAAAGCTTAGAAAAGCGCTACTTATATAGCGCGTAAGAAAAATAAAACCTTTAATATTCTTATTTAGAGCTTAGGTAATATTAAGTTTAGTTATTAAGATATTATTACTATTAGTATTTTTAGTATAGTATATTTATTAGATTTAGTCTATCTATTAGTTATATTACTATAGTTTTATTCTTTTCTAGAGTTTTATTTTATTATAATACTTTTTACTTTTAAGTAATAAATAAGTTCTTACTTTTTTCTTATCTTTTTACTCTTACCTCTATAATATTACCTTTTTCTTTTAGTACTTCTATTTTTCTTAATAAGAATATATACTTTTTTACTCTTACTTATAATAATTTTTAGTTACACTACTTTTAGTAGTATAGCTTTTTAGAGTTTTCTTTCTTTAAATTTACTAATAGAAATCTATCTACTATTTTAGTATATACTAAGAAAGCGTTTTAAATTATTAAAGTAGCTATTTTACTTATAGCTATAGCTAGTTTTTATAAAAGCTTATAGTACCTAGTCTATTCTATAAAGTATGTTAGCTTTATTTTATATTTTAGTTTCCTTTATTTTTTACTAATAATCTTATTAATATAGTATATTACTTATAATTCTTTATCTACTACTTTTATTAGTAGTTTTAGCTATAAGTTATTTACTTCTTAACTAAATAGTAAGTTTTATAGATTAAGCTTTTAGTAGTTAATATAGAAAAAAAAGTATACTCTAGATAGTGTATTAAGCCTTATATTAAATAGTAAGATTACTTTTATAACTTTATACTAGCTATTATTCTAGTTTAGCTTTATACTAAAGTATTTATCTATAAAGTTAAGCTTATATTAAAGCTATACTTTATCTCTAATATATAGCTTTAGAGCTTCTTATTAGTAATAGTTAGCTTACTTTTTTTATTATTACTACGCTCTAGCTATCTAGGCTTAAATATACTTAAATATCTTTTAAAACTTATTAGTTATAGTAACTATAAAGGCTTTAAAAGCTAGTATACTATATTCTAGCTTATTAAAGTTATCTTTTTAAATAAAGCTTATATTATATTTATATTATAAAAAGAAAAGGCTTATACTTATAGAAGCTATAATTCTTTTCTTAGTTACTATTAAAGTAATTAGATATTCTCTTACTTAGTTATTCTAGTTCTAGTTAATATTAATTTTAAAGTAAGTTTTAATAGTACTATTTATTTATTTTATTAAAATATTTATTTATAAGTAGTAGACTATTAAAATTCTATACTTAATATTTAGTTTTGCGTATCTTATTATCTAAAATTTACTAATAAACTAGCGCTTTTAATTAAAAACTATTACACTTTAAAGCTAGTAGTAAGTAACTACTCTCTTAATATACGCGTAAGAAACGTTTTCTATACTAATATTCTTAAGTAAAATAAAAATAATATTCTTACTTAAATACTTAGTAATATTTATAAAATTAGTATAGCTTTTATATTTAAGTAAGTCTATATTAAAGCTTATAAAGACTTTTTTCTAAATTCTATTAAGTAGTAGTAGTAAGTAGAGAAAGCTTTATTTTATTTCTCTCTAAGGCTTTACGTAACTATATTAAGTATAATTCTAGATATATATTTTTTTATTTAAGAATGTTTTTAGTAAGAAGTAGTTACGTATAACTATAAAATACGTAATTTTTCTACTAAAATAACTACTTACTAAAGACTTATAAACTTTTATAATAAGCTTTTTATAAAAAAAAAGTCTTTTAGTATCTATTTTCTTTTTTAAAAATAGAAAAGCTTTTTTTTAGCTATTAAGTATTCTACTAAGAAAACCTTTAAGTTTAGATTTAGTAAAAACTTTATAAGCTACTTTTAATAGCTTTATATACTATATAGTAGATTTTATTATATATATTACTACTTTTTATTTCTTGAAATACAAGAATAGATTATAATAACCTTTAATATTACTTAAATACTAAGTTCTTAATCTATAAAACTAATAAAACTAAGAAAACTAAAGGCTAAC
>NW_026056374.1:0-3623 GCF_023757985.1 Alternaria ethzedia | reverse complement strand
GTTATAACTAGTTCTAGAATAGAAAAAGGTATTATCTTATTTAATACTTTTAAATATTTAGAGATTTTTATAAATATTTAAAAATACTTTTCTTACCTTAAAGTTCTTATAAATAATATATACTTTTTTACTACTACTTTTTTATAACTAGACTACTCTCTTAGCTCTTACTTTTTAAGCTCTTTCTTTTACTTTAGCTTTTTAGCTACTATACTTTAGAATATAACTTAAATTAATTTAGAATATCTATTATATTTTAGCTACTTAACTTATACTTACTATAATTATACTTTCTATTCTATCTATAGCTACTATAATTACGCTAACTACCTCTTCTTATTATTACTTTACTTAAGGTATAATATTAAAAGCTAGTTTTAGTAGTAGCTACTATTAGTATATTATCTATAAGCTTTTTAGTTTAGAAATTAGTAGAAATATAATTAGTAGAAATATAATTAGTAGTATAATTACTATACTTATTATTAGTTTTAGTTATAAAAATTTTTAGATTTAATAATATAACTTTTAGTTTTAGTATTATAAATCTTTTAATAGTGCTTTTAAGCCTAATTTAGAGTTATCTTTATAGTAAAAAGATATTAAAAGATATTAAAAGGTGTTAAAAGACTCTAAGCTAGCTCTTTTAGAGCTACTAGACAATTTTAATATTAATTTAGAATATATTACTATTAGTAATAAGGTTATTACTAGCTTATAGTATAGACTTACTCTACACTTATCTATATAACTTTCTAGCTTATACTATAACTAGAAATAGCTAGAAATAATAAAATAATATATAGTAATAGGTATACTACTAATAGAACTTACTATATTTATTCTCTATTAACTATAACTATAACACTATTTTTATATTCTAAGTAGCTAATAACTATAATATAATAACTATTCTATAGTTATACTCTTACTAGCTTTAGTAGAACTCTAATACTACTACTATCTATATAATAGTATTTACCTACTAGAGATAACTTATAAATACTTTTTTATCTTTATTTTATACTTAATATAAATTAGCTTACTTTAGTACTTAGACTTAGCTAGCTAATACCTAATATAGTAGTAGAGCTTATAACTTCTTATACTAAATATTAAGCTATTAAAATAGTAGTTATAATATAAAAGATTTATTTATTAGTAAACTAATAATTCTATAGCCTATAAACTAGTTCTAAAAAAGTAAAGTCTATTACTAGCCTACTAAAGAATATATAACTAAAGGTTTTACCTACTCTTAGAAGTATAGCGTTAAGTAAGCTAAAGCTTAGAGCTTTAGTGCTACTACTTTTAAAGTAGTTAAAGCTTTTAAATTTAGGCTAGCTATAGAGCTATTTTAATACTAAAGTACTTTATAAGAGAATTTTAACTTAAATACTCTAAGAGAATTATAATATAATTATACGCGCTTATTAGCTTATAACTAATAGAGTAATATATTCTAAAGCTTTATAGTTAGAATATATATACTAAAATCTCTCTTAGTAAAAGCGCGCTTCTTCTATTTAATAAGTTACTACTCTTAAAAATCTAAAGAAATATTACTACGCTAATATATATATTAAATAATTTATAAGTCTTTTTAGTAATTATAAGAATAAAACTAATCTCTTACTAGTTATATTATCTTACTTACTAGAGCTTTACTAAGTTACTTTATTATTACTACCTCTATAAGTTCTCTTAAGATTATTATAATAGATAGTGTTTTATTAAATTTTATAATCTTCTTTATTATTTTTATAACTACTACTATTATATATACTTTTAAGGCTTACTTTACTAATAATATAGTACTTACTAGAACTATTACTAGTATTTATTTTATACCTATTCTATTAAAGTATATAAAATAAGTAAGTTCTACTCTTATTCTTTACTAAAACTTTACTTTTAATAATCTTAATAAGAAGATATAACGCGACTTTTATTACTTAGATTAAGACGTTTTTAATTACTTAGTAGCTAGAGCTTTAGATCTTTCTAAAATCTTAATAAAGTTATTTAATATATTAATAATTAGGTTTACTCTACTAACTATAAGTACTATCTATATTTACCTTTCTATATCTATAATTAAAATAGAGTATAAGCTTTACTTTAGTAAGATAATATAAAGGTCTATTTACTTTTAGTAGTTTAACTTAAAAAAGATTCTTAAAAAAAAAAAAATAGAATAATAAAACTAAAGTATTTATAGATTCTCTCTAGTAGATAGATACTATTACTCTTTATAAAGTAGAGTTTTATATCTAAATAAATTAGAATAGAAGTATAAGAGCTAATTAGTTAAGTCTATAAAATCTAATTAGCTATTTAAAATAATATAATTATAGTGTATTAGTATTTTATAAGCTATAGTAGTAGATTAATATAATATATTACTATAGGTTACTACTATAAGTAGAGTCTAAGCCTTAGTAAGAAATCTTAAAACTTTAGATAGCTCTACTAATAGTAGTAACTTAATATAATATATTAGATAGACTATAAGATATAGTATCTATAATATAGAATAGAAGTAAATACTTTAGATAAAAGTAAATATAAAATCTAAAGTAAGCCTATTCTAGACTTAAGATACTCTACTTTCTAGCTAACGCTAGAAAGTGTTAGCTAGATTTTAGTAGAGCTTAGTAGTTACTTAAACCTTAGAGCTTATACTATCTAGTATTACTAGGCTTTTATTAGCTATAATTACTTACTTTCTAAGTTATTATATTATACCTTATACTATATATAATATTCTTACTTCTATTTAAAGTCTTAATATATTATACCTTACGCTATATATATTATAATTACTTCTATCTAAAGTTTTAATTTTCTTTACTAGGGCTTAGGCACTAGCTATAGTAGTAAGCTAACGTAACGCGTTATATTAACCTACTATAGTAAGTTTATAAAACGCTAACCTTTATAATTATAGTAATACTTACTATAATTAAGTTTTATAGCTAATTAGATAATTATGTTTAGTCTACTAATTAGTAGCTATACTTTTATTAAGCATAAGTTTAGTATATATAGCTTTCTAAGTAGAGTAATTATATACGTAGTAAAAGATATAATATAATTACTTATATAAGTAGGTATAAAGCTAATAAAATTCTATACTAGCTAGCTAGTAGTATAGACTCTAAAGATCTATTACGCTAGTTTTATAGAGTCTTTTAGTACTATATATAGAGCTATTTCTAGATTTTATTAATAGTAGTAGTATTAAAGATCTACTAGAGCTAGAAAAAGTATAACTATAGAATAGTTATTATATTATAGTTTTTAGTAAATAGAAACTTCTCTCTAGGCCTAAGAGATAAAGCCTATAGTGTACTTCTTTTTAAAATTAAATAATTATATAATTATATAATTACGTAATTACGTAATAACGTATTACTATATTATATAATAGTAAACTTAAAAAATCTCTAATATAAGCCTAGATTTATAACTTATAATACTTATACTTATACTACTTCTATAATAATTACTACGTATATAATTATAATAGACTAACTACTTTATATTTATTATATATTACTAATAGCTATCTAGACTATTAACTAGTAGTACTAGTACTAGTCTTATATAATTGCGTAATA
>NW_026056373.1:0-3656 GCF_023757985.1 Alternaria ethzedia | reverse complement strand
GCTCTATACGTATTAGCGCTTACTATTATTATAGATAGAGATAAGTACTCTAGTTAATATCTCTCTCTTATTACGCTTAAATCTAGGTAGAATAGCTTTTACTAAGAGTGTAGCAAGACCTTTAGGCGCGTAGTAATACTTATCTTTAAGAACGCGCATTAAAGTAGTAAGATAACTAATAGTAGAATTAAGTGTAGTAGTAGTAGGTAGGTAAAGAAGTAGATAGGTAAAAGAATAGAGTTTAACTTTAGGCTAAGGTATTTTAAAAGTTTAAACTATTAAACTTCTACTAACCTATCTACCTACTTATATACTTACTACTATAGTAGCTTATACACTACGCTATAACTATCTCTAATATTTAAACTATTTAACGTCTACTATTCTATTTACTAATATCTATAGCTTATAGTTATAGTAGCTTATAATAATAGTCTATTATCTAAGCAACGCGTAACCTATCTCTATTATTACTAATCTCTAATTACTACGTAATCTATCTTAATATCTATAATATAGCTTATATAAAATAGACTACTAAGCTCTCTACTAGTAGTAAAAGCGTGCCTAAACTACTAGTAGCTAAAGTAGTATATAAGAAACTAGCTGTAAAGGTAATAAATTAGTTAGATAGTAAGAAGAAGCTAAAGAAATGTAAGAAGCCTAGTAGTATATTCTTATAACTATTACTTCTACTATAAGACTAATAACTAGTAGTAGTTATAATTTAAAAGATCTAATAGTATTAAAGAAACTTTAACCTTCTTCTACCTAAGCTACTCTTTATCTACCTTACTTATAAGATAGTCTAGAATTATATAGTAGACGTCTAATTCTAAGTAGCTACGCTTAGTGCTTTATAAGAAGTAATAAAGGCTTTTATTATTAGATACTTTAAAGGTATATCTAGTAATCTTTAACGTATATATAATCTACTAATTACTATAGATATAAATTTAAATATAATTTATATAAAATAGATTACTATTAATATAAAAGACTTAAGCCTAGCGCTCTAGTACTATAATAAACTAGAATCTACTATAACGTTTAAGAGAACTTAAGAACTTTTATTATTATAGATACAAGATATAGAAAGAAATAATTTATACTTCTAGAGACCTATAATATAAACTACTATATACTATAGTAGATAACTATAATAACTAGTATCTATACGCTGCTAGAATTCTAAAAAGGTATTAGGTATACTTACTCTAACTATAACTATACTAACTTTACTCTATCTACTAATCTACTAGAGTAATATCTTTATCTACTTTCTAAATAGTCTATAATCTATAAGATCTATTTCTTAAAAGTATTAATTTCTTACTAAAGAAATAGTACTTAGTAGTATAGTAGTAGTTAACTTACCTTTACTATAGATATTTCTAAGAGCTTCTATTAGCTACTACTTTTATATCTTACCTAGCTATAACCTCTTATAAAGGCTAGTAAAACTTACTACGTAACGTTACTATAATAGTTCTCTACGTATTATAACTTAAGCAAGCTTAATATTATAGTAAGAACTAATCTACTTTAGCTATAGACGCGCTTATACTTCTAGTATTAAATTAGCTTTCTCTTTAGATCTATATAGGCTACGTTTAATAGAAAGGCCTACGTTTTTATAGCTTTACTTCTACTATTAACCTAGTATTATTATAATAACTACTCTTTCTTTACTATAGATATCTTAAGTAGCCTAGCGCTTCTATAGGTATTATCTTCTTAGGCTAAGCTAGAGTAGCTAGATATGCGTAGAAAAGCCTACGTTTACGCAGCTTTACCTTAACTATACCTTTATATTATAGCTTAAATAACCTCTATATTATAGTAACTACTATATTATCTTTACTATAGACATGTCTATTCTTCTAGTGCTCTAATTAGCTACTACTTTTATATCTCTAATAAATAGATCTATACGTAAAAACTAATATTTATATAACCTTAGTCTAATAACTAATATACCTTTAAGGTAATTACTACTTTATCTATAGTATATATATACCTATTATTCTAACTCTCTTACTAGTAGCTACTTTTATACTCTTATTAGTAGAATCTATATATAAATAGCTTTAGGCGTATAAGTTTACTATAGGCGCTATAATTATAACGCAGAAGTAGAATATAGTAGTCTAGTATAAGTATTTACTCTCTTCTTACTTCTAACTTATCTAGCTTTTTAATTATTCTTAATACTACACTTCTTACCTTCTACTAAGACTCTTTTTCTTTAACTAAGATCTATCTTCTTTAACCTAAGCTTTATCTTCTCTAGTATTCTATTCTTCTACACTATTATAATAATTACCTAGTTTCTTAATACCTACTATATAATATAGTAGTACTACGCTATAGCTCTACTTATACGTCTATCTTAGATTCTTATTACTCTACTAAGATCTCTTTCTTCTAAGTGTAAAACTAATATATATTATAGTAGCGCTCTTATACCTCTACTAATATTCTATAGTGCTTACCTTCTTATTAGGTTTACTATTCTATTAGTATAACTTATAATAATAAGAAAATTAAAAAAGACGTTAGCGCTAGCGTTTGCCTTAATATATACTAACTTCTAGAAATCTATACTTCTATTAGCTACTTTTACTTTAACTCTATCTTACGTAATAGTAATATAGCTCTTACTACTAACCTAAGTGCTTATATAGCTATCTACTCTAACACTCTAGTTATTACTATAGATAATACTAACTTAAAGATAGAAGTTCTATATTTTATCTTTACTAAGTTTATTCTAGATAAGTAAGCTAATAATATTATTATTAGTGTCTAGAAGAATAGTGCTATTACTATCTACTTATATATAAGAGCCTATAATAATATAAACTATAGCTTTTCTATAACCTTCTACTTTAAGAATAGAGAATAGTTTAAGAGTGTTAAAATTCTAAACTAGCGTATTATTAACTTTAACTATTACTACGCGCTCTCTAATACTAGCTAGTCTAAAGTCTACGCTAAGATATATAAAGGCCTCTATAAGCTTCTTAAAAGTTACTTAGATTAGAGTAGATAGATAGAAAAAGGTTTAAGTAGAAGTGTAGGTTATAAGTAGTAAGATAGACTAACTAGAATAAGATTAAGTACTCTAATACATTATATATTTCTCTAACTTTACTTTCTACTATAATTATAAAGTAATACTTGTCTTATATACTTTAAGTTTACTAATATATAAATCTATCTTCTAAGGTTAGATTAGAATAAGATTATCTTAGTAGTAGCTCTTTTCTAGCTAAGACCTAAAAAGCTTATTACGTAGATAATGCTAATAGTCTAGAGTAAGAGTATCTTATCTATTACGTAAGTATTACGTATAGCTTATTTCTCTAGAAAGGTTCTAAGAGTTTATATAAGTAATAGCTACACTTAAGAATACTCTAGAATAGATCTTAAGTTAGATCTAGGCGCTATACTAGTTAATTTAGAAAGTATATCTATTCTTCTAGTATTAAATAGGCTTTCTCTTTAGACCTAGATTAGCTACCTTTAATAGAAAGGCTTACGTTTTTACAGCTTTACCTCTATAGTTAGCCTAGTATTATTATAATAACTAACTCTTCTTTACTATAAGTATCTTAAGTAGCTTACTACTTCTATAGGCTTTAGCTTTAGCT